>NC_089822.1:267208912-267255889 GCF_035046505.1 Tiliqua scincoides
TCTGGCCTGGACGCCTTTAAAGGGGGATTGGACAAGTTTCTGGAGGAAAAATCCATTACGGGGTACAAGCCATGATGTGTATGCGCAACCTCCTGATTTTAGAAATGGGCTATGTCAGATGCAAGGGAGGGCACCAGGATGAGGTCTCTTGTTATCTGGTGTGCTCCCTGGGGCATTTGGTGGGCCGCTGTGAGATACAGGAAGCTGGACTAGATGGGCCTATGGCCTGATCCAGTGGGGCTCTTCTTATGTTCTTATGTCCTTTGGGCCTCTTTTCCTCCTCAGAGCTAGGATGGGATGCTCCCCTCTCCCACAGTATCTCCTCTTAGAAATTAAGCCCCCCACCTCCTTTGCCAGACTAATATGCACCCAGTCCTTCTCAAGTGACACTCAGTTATGTCAGAATGCCAGATGCAAGGGAGGGCACCAGGATGAGGTCTCTTGTTATCTGGTGTGCTCCCTGGGGCATTTGGTGGGCCGCTGTGACATTCAGGAAGCTGGACTAGATGGGCCTATGGCCTGATCCAGTGGGGTGTTCTTATGTTCTTATGACAGACAAATAATAAGGGGACCAACTGCAGTATTCTGCTCATCAACTAACTGGCATCCTGACTCTTGCACCCTGAAGTCGACATGGTCCCTCACCAAGGGTGCTAAAGAAGCTCCACAGTCAGAGAATTAGAGAGCAGTTCCTCTCCTGGATCAGAATGGAAGTCCTGCAGTTGTACGTTTGACTCTTTACAGTAAGAACATACTGTAAGGAGGAGGACTGCTCAGCGGTCTTCAACCTTTTCCATGCCCCAACCCCAACCATCCATCAGTAAAGAGACTGGGGACTCAATATCAATTCAGCCATCATCCCTTGCTGCCCACTCCTTCCTGACTCGTTTCCTTCTATCTCTTGCTCCTTCACAACAACCCTGTGACGTCAAAGGAGCAGCGAAGCAAGAGAGTGAGAAGAGTCTGTGCAGGATTGTATCAAGAACTTTTGATAAGGCAACACCATTATTGGATCGGACCCAACCCCTCTATTGCACAGACTTTGAAAGGTAATATTAAATAATAATACTGGTATTTATATACCGCCTTTCTGGTCATTGGATTGCTCCTCTGACTTTATTCAACTTGGTTCACATAGGCAGGCTATCTCTAAGCTCCCGAGGGGATTTTTACAATCACAGAAAGGTTCTGTCTTTCAAGAACCACACACATTTCAGATGGATCTTCCTGGTCTGGTCTCACTTCTGGACTCCAGTTGCCTCCCACGCTGGCTGACAAGCAGCTCCTTCATCTCTCACTTGAAGGGCAGCCAAGATGCTTCTTTGCTCTCCCAAGGGAGGCTACAAGACCCAACTGGAGTCATGAACAACAGGTTGAAGAACATTGACTTAAAGCACCAGAAAACACAGGAAACAAACAGGGCCAGAAAAAAGAAACCACCTTCTATAACTGGTTCATTAACATTCCCTGGTGTTCTGCCCCTTACCGGAGGAGGCTGCATAGTTGCCGATTCTCCTTCGTGCCAAAAAGGATGTGATCTAGACCGTGGCACTGAAGTCATCCCACTCCCTGTGCTGGAGACAAATGAAGTGGGGAGACATTTATCCTTCATTCCCTTTTAGTATCTCACTTTGTGCAATTCCAAGTTATCTTCCTATTTGCTCCATCGCTCTGATCCTGATCCAGAAATGCCCTAGGGGTGAGCTCACATGGCTGGATTCATTTTCTTCTTCTCTTTCCTTCTGCCACTTCTCCAAGTAACCAACCACATTCCTCCTCTTCCAGAAGATCTCCTTGCAAATCGTGCCCCTGGCCCACTAAAAGACCTGCCCTTTCCTGCTCTATTTTCTGCCTGGATTCAATGTTCCTCCTGCCTTTGCTCCATCCTGCCCAGTCCACAAGAGTGACACTTAGCAGCATGCAATTCCAGCTGATGTCCCGTAACTGGGATCATGAGAGCGGATAGGGGGAAACCCTGATTTGGGGATGCAGGGGTGGAAGAGGGCTGGATGGAGAGGAGTTCATCCTACTCTGTCCTCCTCAGTACCTCTTCCTCCTCAGGGTATCAACTCTCTAACAGTGTTTCTCAAACTGTGGGTCAGGACTCACTAACTGTGTCATGAGCCAATTTCAGGTGGGTCCCCATACATTTCAAATTTTAAAAAAATATATTAGACTTGATGCTACCATGGTATGTGACTGTATTTGGGGAACTGTTACAAATCTGCACTTTTAACATATACATAGGCTGCTATGTATACATATTTAACATCTGCATAGGCTACTAGGTATATGCTTTTAACAATGATAGTGGGGCTGACTCCTGGGTAAGTGAGGATAGGATTGCTAAAAAATTTTCCTGCTTGATGACATCACTCCAGTCATGACATCACTCCCAGTGGGTCCTGACAGATTCTCATTCTAAAAAGTGGGTCCTGGTGCTAAAGGTTTGGGAACCATGCTCTCAGAGACTCTCTGGTCCTTCCAGCTCAGGCGGGGATGCCATTTTTCTCCAGCTCTCTGCTTGCAGGCCTTCCTCCCCTGTCTGTTACAACCCGGGCGCAAGGAAGCTTGCAGCAGGACTCAGCAGGAAAAGGCAGTGCTGATCTGATGTATAAATGAAATACTCCACCCCCAGAAGGCGGAGGAGCCCCCACTGCAGCTGCCCCAAAGCAGATCCAAGCTGAGGATGCAAGGGGAGAATGGTCCATTTTGTCTCCCCCCCCCCCTGCTGTGCTGTGCCTGGGCTCCACCCCCACTTTCCCCTCTATCCCTTCCCTCCAGCCACAGCCCAGAGATCCCCCCCCTTGCTTTGGACTCACCACCAGACCCTCCAAGGGCCTGCAGCTCCTAGGCAGGCACTTCCTGCACATGGGCAGAAGGGGGGGCAGGAAGTGACTTCCCCATTCACTCCCCCCTGCCCCCATATACCCTTCTAGGACTGGCAATCGCCGCTTTTAACCCTGCAAGTGCATCTCCTAAGGAAGCGTACTACTTAGGTTTATATTCTCTCTACGGTTTCCGTACAGAGTCTTCACCTACCAAATGTTTATGCCTAATAAAGGTTGACTTGACTTGACTTGACTCCTAACGAAGCGAAGCCTTGAGATCTGGGCAGCCTGGAGCCCTTCGCAGGCTGCACTGGGGGCCCACCTGCTCCCCAGTCCCGAAAGGCAGCAGCCTGCGGGCTCCGCTGGCCCAGATGCTGCGGGCGCCCGACTTGGGCCAAGGGCAGGACTCGAACCCAGAGGCGTAGCAGGAGGGGGCGCGAAGCACTAAGGCTACAATCCTCGCCACTCTTTCCTGGGAGTAAGCCCGACTGACTATAATGGGACTCTGGAGCCCAGAGAATCACCACGGCGTGCAAGCCCCCCCCCTTTGGATCCATTCCAGGCTGGGGGGGGCAAAACCCAGAGCGGCACCCCCTCTAGCTACGCCACCGTTGGACCCCAGGGGTGGAAGCTGCAGCCAGTGGCGTAACTAGAGGGGGTGCAAAGCACTAAGTCTGGCAAGGGGCCCCCCTCCCCTTCGAAACCATTCCAGGAGGGGGGAGCAAAAAGGAGGCTCCCTGCAAAGCTTAGCGCTTTGCACCCCATCCAGCTACGCCACCATTGGACCCCAGGGGTGGAAGCTGCAGCCAGTGGCGTAATTAGAGGGGGTGCAAAGCACTAAGTCTGGCAAGGGGCCCCCCTCCCCTTCGAAGCCATTCCAGGTGGGGGGAGCAAAAAGGAGGCTCCTGAAAAGCTTAGCGCTTTGCACCCCCTCCAGCTACGCCACCACTGGACCCCAGGGTGGAAGCTGCAGCCGGTGGCGTAGCTAGAGGGGGTGAAAAGCGCTATGTCTGGCAAGGGGCCCCCCTCCCCTTCGAAGCCATTCCAGGTGGGGGGAGCAAAAAGGAGGCTCCTGCAAAGCTTAGCGCTTTGCACCCCCTCCAGCTACGCCACCATTGGACCCCAGGGTGGAAGCTGCAGCCAGTGGCGTAGCTGGAGGGGGTGCAAAGCACTAAAGCTACAATCCTAGCCACACTTTCCTGGGAGTAAGCCCGATTGACTATAATAGGACTAACTTCTGAGTAGACCTGGTTAGGATTGTGCCTTGAATTGGGCTCTAACACACTGACTTTCAGCTGAGATTTTAGGTGGGAAGCCCTCAATTGGCCTTTTAATTAGCCCCCCCCCCCCCACACACACACACTTTACACAGAGTCTGTACAGGGACTCTGAGGTAATTTTCAAACCCAGCACTTCCTCACATCAAGAACACAAATATGGATTTACCAAACCATTTCAAGAACACATTTGGATTTACCAAATGTCCAACAGCCCTGTTGGACATTTAGTTGGGCAGTGTTCATTCTCAGGAAAGAAAAACAACAAAGAGGAAGCAGCCCCCTCCCCACCCCACAAAACATCTAGGGGCCACTTTCAGAAGGCAGCTTGCTGAGAGACTCCACACCAGGGACATGCATGGCTGGGGAGGCAGGTGAGGCAGTGCCTCCCCCCTGGAATTGCTCGAAAAGCGTGGCTACCATGGGAGGTGCTCAATGACTCTGGTGACCCACCACACATCCCTGGCCTTGAAGGCTCTCAGCAAAGCGCATGGGTTGAAAGCACTTGAGCGCCTCCCATGGCAGCGGCACTCTTCGAACAACTCCAGTGGGGAGGCACTGCCTCACCTGCCTCCCCCCACCCACTGCGTGTCTCTGCTCCATACACCTGGGACCAACCCTGAACCATTCAATTGCCCCTTTGTGTTCCCTCATGCATGGAATTGTGAACTCTGGGTGGTTCCAGCTCTGTGGTGACTACGAAATCCAAAATCCGCCCTCTAATGGACCCAAAGCCTCTTTTCATGTTCCCATCATTTCTCTCACTTTGGCAGGCAGGCTCAAGACCTCTGGAACTGGAAGGCTGTGGGGTGGCAGACACTGCCCAGAACATAAGGAAAGCTCAGCTGGCTGAGCACAAAGGAGGCCATCTAGGCCAGCATGCTCTTTCCATCAGGTATCTCTGGGAGGTTAACCAGGAGGGGAAGGCATGCATGCATGTGCCACTGCTCCCCTGCAGTTGTTGGAGAGGTGCCAGCACTGGCAAAGCTGCCCCTCTGGCTTATATTACCCTTGCAGGCTCCAGTATTACAAGGCTTCTGCCTTTCCATTGGACCATTCCAGCGACGTGGAGAGGGGGGATTTGCTGCATGGGTAACAGCCTATCCTCCATACCTTCTTTACGCAGGCTTCGCCCACTGGAGAGGACACTCCAACCGCCATACGGCATTGGCACAACACGGGAAGCAGCAGTTTACTGGTTGTAAGTGTTAGCTTGATTGGCATAGAGCGTGACGCCCGGGGCTGCTTCCGACGGTGGGAGAGATCATTGCATCTCATTGGGCAGCTACCACCCGCCTTAAGCTGGGCAGTCCCCAGTCAGTAAGGTGTTGCCTCGCCACGGTCTGTTAACCTCACGGGGTGCGTGGGGTTTAGGGTGAAAACCGACAAGCAGATCGACAACAGTCTGAGGCAAAGAAGGAAGGCCCATAGCCAGGGAGACAGAGCAGGGACAGACTGCACTTGCTCCCGGTGTGGAAGGGATTGTCACTCCCGGATTGACCTTTTCAGCCACACTAGACGCTGTGTCAGAACCACCTTTCAGAGCGCGATACCAGAGTCTTTCGAGACTGAAGGTTGCCAATACAAATTCCTTTAAGTGGAGGCTTTGCCCTCCATTCTCCCCCCCCCCCCCGTCTGAGCTCCCAGTCCATCTGGCACTGCAGGAGCAGCCTGGGGCCCTAGACTGCAGGGAAGAGTTGGCACAATGGCTCACCCTAGTGGTCCAGAGCTCAGGGGTTTGTGGAAACTAGGCCCCCCCTGTGAATGCCCCCACATACCCCTTGGGACTTTGCCAGGGTTCTTCCTGACCACCTAATTCCTCCTCTTTCTTTTGCTGGACTCAACCCTTTCTCCTTATTTTGCATGAATCTATTTTTTTAAATCCTTTTTTATTTGTGAATAAAAATAACAACAGCAAAATTAAAAAGAAAATAAAAAAAGAAATGTACACAATGTACATGGTAAACGCTGATTACAAAGCTTATCAATTGGTAAATTACAAAAAGGTTAATAACCAATCTATGCATGAATCTCTAAAGAAAGGCTTCCAAATGTCCCAAAATATATCCATACAGAGTGGTCTACTATAAGCCAAACATTATAAGCTAAAGTTAAAAGATCCTCAGTCCATGAAAGAATAGTGGTGGGTGGGCCACTTCTCTTTTCAGTGCTTCAATACAAATCTTTTGGCTACAGTAAGGGACATCTGCAAGAGGGATCTGAAGGCCTTAGGGATGGACCTCAACAAGTGGGAAACCCTGGCCTCTGAGCGGCCCGCTTGGAGGCAGGCTGTGCAGCATGGCCTTTCCCAGTTTGAAGAGACACTTTGCCAACAGTCTGAGGCTAAGAGGCAAAGAAGGAAGGCCCATAGCCAGGGAGACAGACCAGGGACAGACTGCACTTGCTCCCAGTGTGGAAGGGATTGTCACTCCCGGATTGGCCTTTTCAGCCACACTAGACGCTGTGCCAGAACCACCTTTCAGAGCGCGATACCATAGTCTTTCAAGACTGAAGGTTGCCAATACAATACAATACAAAGGGCACAGAGAGTCCCTTTTCCATCATCCTGCAGGCAATGTCCACAAAATTGGTAGATAACTCAAAAGAATGCAAGTACTACAAATGTCAAAGTTTGTTGTAATATAAAATCAATAGAAGGAACCTCTTCCGAAAGGGATTGTATCCCTATACAAGACCACAGGACATGTGTGAATGATGCTTCAGGTGTACCATGATGGCAAAAGTTAGATTCTTATGTTGAGCTTCTTACTATCTTACTATTTCTAACACTATATGCCCTGGGGGCTGGGGATAAGAATAGGTTCTCAGTTTGGCTGTACTTGTCATAAGAGGTGACTAAACAGCCATCAGGTAGATGGGACCCTTTAGCCTGGGAAGGCAGCTCATCTGAGAGAAGGAAAACTCTGATCCCAAACCTCCACTGCCTTGTGGCTACATCCAGTTATGGAAAAGGCTTCAGGAGTCAACCTCGAGGCAAAATCCGGAGCCGGAGTCCCTGAGGCAGTTCATGGCTGAACACAGTCACGTTCTGGCAACTCCTGCGACGCCGCTGGAACCAACCGTATTGGCCTCTGCCTTTCCATTGGACCATTTCAGCAACTTGGAGAGGGGGGATTTGCTGCTTGGGTAACAGCCTATCCTCCATATCTACTTTACCCAGGCTTCGCGCACTGGAGAGGACGCTCTGTTCCAGAGCCACCATTCAGAGTCTTCCGAGACTGAAGGATGCCAACAACAGCTTACTATGAAGGAGCTGTGATGTTCAATAAGCCCTAATTTGTATTTGGTTTTTTTGCTGAATCAAATACTCTCCTTCCATACACTCTGGTCACCATGAGTCTCCCTCGTTCCTCTGCATTCCCTTTCTTTTCTCCTGTGTTGCTCCCTCCATCATCCTCAGCAGGTTTCCTTGACTTTTCTCCCACTTCCACATTCCACCTCTTCTCCACTGCTCTTGTGCTTCTGACTCTCGCTGATCCTCTGTCCGCCACTCCTTGCCCCTCTCCCCCCTTCCCTCACTCCTTCCTCTTGTATTCCTCCTCCAATCCTTCCAACAGGCTGGTACCAGGGCCCTCATCCTGGCCCATGTGATACCTACATAAGAACATAAGAAGAGGATCAGGTCAAAGGCCCTTCTAGTCCAGCTTCCTGATTCTCACAGTGACCCACCAAATGCTTCAGGGAACACACTAGATGACAGACACAACCTGTGTCCTATGAGCTGTCCTGTCTCCCACAGATGCAGCATTATCAGACTCAGCAGACTTGGCAAGGCACAGCAAGGACATCAGAGCAAAATTCTCTCAGCCCCGCTGTTTGCCCTTGCCTCGCCACTGTGATGCCATAGGCTGCCGGGGCTCTGTCAGCAACACCTCTTTAAGAGTGCAAGCCTAACCCCTTATGTCAGTGCTTTCCAGCACTGACATAAGGACAACGCAGCTCCAAGGGAAGGGAACAAACATTCCCTTACTTCGAGGAGGCCTCCGTGAGTGACACCCAACTACAGGATGCCACACATGTCCCATGGGCTGGAAAGCACTGACATAAGGGGTTAGGATGGCACCCTTAGTGGCAATGAATCCCACAGGCTTAGTATGTGCAGTGTGAAGAAATACCTTCTATTGTCCATTCTAAGTTTCCTGATAATTAATATCATAGATGGACCTCTAGTGTTGTGAGACAGGGAGGAAAAAATGGGTTACAGGAAAGATCAAAACTGTACTTGGTTATCTGAGTATCACTTTAATCTCTAAATGTATAAGCTGGACATTCCTAAATTCTACTCAACATTTTCATACGTGTTCTTTCCTTGAATTCATTGATATCTGGATTCCATGTGTAATGGTTTTATCAGATTATTATGAGCTGATGAAGTTGATGTTTTATCAATGAACTAGTTTGGAATGTTGTAATATCGATGAGAACCATCACCCATGATTTCGTTCACCACTCCAAAAATTCAAATGGTTTCTCTACAGCATGAATTTGTTCATGACAAGAAAGAGTTAAGTGCTCATAGAATCTCTTTCCACACTAAAGGCATTTATATGGCTTCCCCCATGTGGGTTTGTTGATGCCGAGTCAGATTTGAGCACAAACTGAAGCTCTTTCCACACTCTAAGCATTCATATGGTTTCTCCCCTGTGTGGGTTCGTTGATGCCGAGTAAGGTTTGAGGTCTCACTGAAGCTCTTTCCACACACAAAACATTCATATGGTTTCTCCCCTGTGTGGGTTCGTTGATGCCGAGTAAGGTTTGAACTCTCACTGAAGCTCTTTCCGCACTCTAAACATGTGTATGGTTTCTCTCCTGTGTGGGTTCTTTCATGCGCAGACAGGTGTGTGCTGTTACTGAAGCTTTTTCCACACTTCAAGCAGTTATATGGTTTCTCCCCTGTGTGTGTTCTTTGATGTGTAGAAAGATTTAAGCTCCCACTGTATTTCATTCCACACTTCAAAAATTTATATGGCTTCTCCCCTGTGTGGGTTCTTTGATGTGCAGAAAGACTTACGCTCTCTCTGAAGCTCTTTCCACATTCCAAACATTTATACGGTTTCTCTCCAGTGTGGATTCTTTGATGTACAGTCACATGTGAGCTGCGACTAAAGCTTTTTCCGCACTCTAAGCATTTATATGGCTTCTCCTTTGTGTGGGTTTTTTGATGTGAAGTTAGGCTTGAGCTTACACTGAAGGTCTTTCCACACTCCAAGCACTTATATGGTTTCTCCCCTGTGTGGGTTCTTCGATGGACAGTAAGGCTTCCAGTCTCCCTAAAGCACTTTCCACATTCTAAGCATGTATATGGCTTCTCCCCTGTGTGGGTTCGTTGATGCCGAGACAGGTTTGAACTTGCAATGAAGCCCTTTCCACACTGTAAGCATTTATATGGTCTCTCCCCTGTGTGGGTTCGTTTATGCAAAGTCAGGCTTGAGCTGTCATTGAAGCTCTTTCCACACTCTATGCATGTGTACGGTTTCTCCCCCGTGTGAGTTCGTTCATGCACAGCCAGTTGTGTGCTGTTACTGAAGCTCTTGCCACACTGTAAACATTTATACAGTTTCTCCCCTGTGTGGGTTCGCTGATGCCGTGTCAGGTCTGAGCTCCCAATGAAGCCTTTTCCACATTGTAAACATTTATATGGTCTCTCCCCTGTGTGGGTTCGCTGATGAAGAGTCAGGCTTGAGCTCTCACTGAAGCTCTTTCCACACTCTATGCATGTATACGGTTTCTCCCCAGAGTGGGTTCTTTCATGCACAGTCAGGCTTGTGCTGTTACTGAAGCTTTTTCCACACTTCAAACATTTATATGGTTTCTCCCCTGTGTGGGTTATTTGATGTGAAGAAAGACCTACACTCCCACTGAAGCTTTTCCCCCATTCCAAGCATTTATATGGTTTCTCTTTGGAGTGGGTCCTTTGATGCACAGTCAGATATGAGGCATGACAGAAATTCTTTCCACACTCCAAACATTTATATGGTTTTTCTCCAGTGTGGATTCTTTGATGCACAGCAACATGTGAGCGATGAGTGAAGCTCTTTCCACACTCCAAGCACTTATATGGTTTCTCCCCTGTGTGTGTTTGTTGATGCCGAAGCAGGCAAGAGCTCCCATTGAAGCTTTTTCCACATTCTAAGCATTTATATAGTTTCTCTCCTGCATGATTTCTTTGATGCCGAGTCAGACTTGAGCTCAAACTGAACCTCTTCCCACACTCTAAGCATTTATATGGTTTCTCTTCTGTGTGTGTTTTTTGATGCAAAGTCAAGCTTAAGCTCACACTGAACCTCTTTCCACACTCTAAACATCTGAATGGTTTATCTTTGTGGTTTCGCTGATGCCGAGTCAAGCTTGAGCTCATACTGAACCTCTTTCCACACTCTAAGCATTTATACGGCTTCTCCCCTGAGTGAGTTCTTTGATGCCATATCAGGCTTGAGCTCACACTGAATCTCTTTCCACACTGTAAGCATTTATGTGGCTTCTCCCCTGTGTGGGTTCTTTGATGTCTAGTGAGGTTTCCACCTTCACTAAAGCACCTTCCACACTCCAAGCATTTATATGGTTTCTCCCCTGTGTGGTTTCTTTGATGTGAAGTCAGGTGTGAGCTCCGAATGAAGCTCTTTCCACAGAGTAAGCATTTGTATGGTTTCTCCCCTGTGTGGGTTCTTTGACGTGTTGTAAGTTCTGACTTACTGCTGAAGGTCTTTGGACATTGACCGCATTTCTCCTTTCTATTTCCAGTTTCTTTCTCTGGATCTACTGGGGTGATGTTCATATCCCCACTGTGATGAGGATCAGATTTTTTTCTCCAATCCTCTGTCTGGTTTCCCTTCATTCCTGTGCTGGCTTCTCCATGCAATGGGCACTTATTCCTTCTCACCCCTTTCTGATATTCAGGTTGGACTGAGATGTCATGGTAGTCAGAATCCTGACAAACAACAGATTTTGTCTTCCAGACCAGCGCTGGGTTTCCCTCCTGACTCTCTGATATGTCCTGGTCTCTAAAAGTCATGTCCTTTGTGTCAACAACAGTCCTTTCCAGTGACACCCCACACAGCTTCCTTTGATCTTCACTGTCTTGTTCATTGCTTCCTGGAACAGACAGAGAGAAGTTTGATTACCAATGCAATAGAGAAAGGGAAGATCTAAAGCACACTCCTAGGCATGTATACTTAGAAGTAAACCCCAATGGATTCAGCAGCACTGAATCTGAGGAAATGATAAATAGGATTGCAGTCCTGCTCAGGGCTGTGACTATCAGTTAGATGTTTGAGGAATGTGAAAATCCTGGCTGCTTTCCCTGTTGCAACCTGGCCCAAGCACAGGATACAGGCAGCTTTGTTAGCCCTGGTCACCTCCCGGTCGCCTCATCCTGTGCCATCCTGTATTGCCCTTGAGGCAGTGAAGGTTTATCACCAACTAGGCAAAGCAAGGGGGAAAAAAATCAGTGCCACCACCTTTCTGCATTTTCTTGGCTAGGAGGTGTCTCTTGGCAAGAACAAGCTTGCAGATGAGATTTTCCATCTGATTTTGTGTGCTTGCATCCTGCCCATCTCAGTGGAGTTGCTCCATTCATGGCCACTAAAAAAGATGGCTTGCCAACTGTCCTTTCCTAAGCCATCGATAGAAGAACAGTGGATTCATTTTTTGAAGCTGGATCACATGGCCAGCAGCATTAAGGGGAATAATAAAAGCTTCTTCAAACATGTTAGAAGCAGGAAACCCGCCAGAGAAGCGGTTGGCCCTCTGGATGGTGAGGGAGGGAAAGGGGAGATAAAAGGAGACTTAGAGATGGCAGAGAAATTAAATGAGTTCTTTGCATCTGTCTTCACGGCAGAAGACCTTGGGCAGATACCGCTGCCTGAACGGCCCCTCCTGACCAAGGAATTAAGTCAGATAGAGGTTAAAAGAGAAGATGTTTCAGACCTCATTGATAAATTAAAGATCAGTAAGTCACCGGGCCCTGATGCCATCCACCCAAGAGTTATTAAGGAATTGAAGAATGAAGTTGCAGATCTCTTGACTAAGGTATGCAACTTGTCTCTCAAAACGGCCAAAGGTGCCAGAAGATTGGAGGATAGCAAATGTCACGCCTATCTTTAAAAAGGGAAAGAGGGGGGATTCGGGAAACTATAGGCCGGTCAGCCTAACATCCATACCGGGTAAGATGGTGGAATGCCTCATCAAAGATAGGATCTCAAAACACATAGACAAACAGGCCCTGCTGAGGGAAAATCAGCCTGCCTTCTGTAAGGGTAAGTCTTGCCTCACGAACTTTTTAGAATTCTTTGAAAAGGTCAACAGGCATGCGGATGCGGGAGAACCCGTGGACGTTATATATCTGGACTTTCAGAAGGCGTTCGACATGGCCCCTCACCAAAGGCTACTGAATAAACTCCACAGTCAGGGAATTAGAGGGCAGGTCCTCTCCTGGATTGAGACCTGGTTGAAGACCAGGAAACAGAGAGTGGATGTCAATGGGTAATTTTCACAATGGAGAGAGGTGAAAAGCAGTGTGCTCCAAGCATCTGTCCTGGGACCATTGCTCTTCGACCTCTTCATAAATGACCAGGAGACAGGGCTAAGCAGCAAGGTGGCCAAGTCTGCAGATGACACCAAACTTTTCTGAGTGGTGAAGACCAGAAGTGATTGTGAAGAGCTCCAGAAGGATCTCTCCAAACAGGGAGACTGGGCAGCAAAATGGCAGATGCGTTTCAATGTAAGTGTAAAGACATGCACATTGGGGCAAAGAACCAAAACTTTCCATATAGGCTAATGGGTTCTGAGCTGTCTGAGACAGATCAGGAGAGAGATCTTGGGGTCCTTGTGGACAGCTCCTTGAAAGTGTCGATCCAATGCGTGGCAGCAGTGAAGAGGGCTAATTCCATGCTTGGGATCATTAGGAAAGGCACTGAGAATAAGACAGCTAATATTGTAATGTCTTTGTACAGCTCGATAGTAAGGTCACACCTGAAGTATTGTGTCCAGTTCTGGTTGCCACATCTCCAAAAGGATATAGTGGAGATGGAAAAGGTGCAAAAGAGCAACCAAAATGATTGCTGGGTTGGGGTACCTCCCTTAAAAGGAAAGGCAAGAACGATTGGGCCTCGCCTGAGGGGAGACATGATTGAGACATACAAAATCATGCAAAGGGTGGACAGACAGGATAGAGGGTTGCTGTTTTCTGGTAACATTACACCTGAACCAGCGGACATCCATGACAGCTGAGTGTCGTGAGAGTTAGGACAGACAGAAGAAAATATTTCTTTACCCTACATGTAATTAATCTGTGAAACTCCTTGCCACAGGAAGTAGTGATAGCATCTTGCCTGGATGCCTTTAAGTGGGGATTGGACACATTTCTGGAGGAGAAGTTCACTACGGGTTACAAGTCATAGTAGGTCTGTGCAAACTCTTGGTTTTACAGAATGGCTGCCTCTGATTGCCAGACGCAGGGGAGGGCACCGGGACGAAGGTTGTGTCTGTTGTCTTGTGTGCTCCCTGAGGCATTGGAGGCCACTGTGAGATACAGGAAGCTGGACTAGATGGGCCTTTGGCCTGATCCAGCCGGGCTTATGTTCTTAGTTATTAAATAGCATTGTCAGTGTCTTAAAGGTTTTGTTCTTACAACCAGACCTGAGGAGAGGGGAGCAAAGGAGCAAAATGCTCAGGGCCCTTTCTTCAAGGGAGCCTGGGCCATAACAATGCAAACTATAGAGTACAAAAGAAATTTATTACAAAATAAATCTGGGGACCTCAGTCTCTAGGGCTGTATTTCCACTACAGTTTTAATCTACTTTCAAAGCTCTTCTATTACCCTAATGCATTCTGGAGACTGTGGTTCATTAAGGGTAGCTCTAAAACAGGGGAGTCAAACATAAGGCCCGGAGGGGGGGCAGGATGGGACCCGCGGAAGCTTTTTATCCAGCCCTCAGGCTCTCAGCTGCTGAACAGGGCTGAGGTGTTACTGCTGAAAGGGAAGCCCACTTGAAAATTGAGCTCTCCCATATCTTGAATATGATCAAAATGCAGCTTATGAGTTCCCAAGTGAGAAAAAGTACTTATTTTTGGTCATAAACTGTTTAATGACATCACTTCCTTCCCAATGACATCACTTTCGGCCCTCAGCAGACATTATCAATGCTATTCGGACCTCTGTATGAAATGAGTTTCACACCCCTGCTCTAACAGCTCTCAAATTCCTTAACAAACTACAGTACCCAAGAATGATTTGGAGGAACAGAAGTGCACTGAAAGTGGATTAAAGCTGTATATAAGAAGAGCCCCACTGGGTCAGATCAAGGGACTGTCTAGTGCAGCTTCCTGTATCTCACAGCAGCCCACCAGATGCCCCAGGGAGCACACAAGACAACAAGGTAATCGAATCCTGTTACTTCTCCCTTGCACCTGGAACTCAGAGATAGGCTACCTCAAAAACCCAAAGGTTGCATGGAGTGTTGGAAACTTCCTGTCTCTCAAAGGAGATTTCATAGTTTTCAAATAACATTACTTAGGCCCTGCTCAGAACCAGGAGGGCAAAACAGACATTTGCTACCCGTTCCCTTGGAAAATCATTACAGTGCTAAATGCTAACAGTACTTCACACTTTTCAGCCACCTCCAAAAAAAGCTAAGGGATCCCGACTTACGCAGAAAAGCTACGTTCTCTTGATTCTCCAGCATCACTTCCACATACAGAGCCTTCTGGCCTGGGTCCAACAGAGCCCACTCCTCCTCGGTGAAATACAGGGCCACCTCCTCAAAGGACACCAGACCCTGAAAGGCACAAATCATCCCTAATCAACACACATTTCCAATCAAACACTGAAAGGACGCGAGAGAACCATGTATTTTCCTGCAGAGCTCAATGGTTCATGGACACTCTGCCTTTCTGCAGTTTAAAAATGTGGTCAGTTGGCCAGTTGAGTATTTAAGCTTTTGTTCATTTTTATTTGCAGGGGGGGGCCCAAATACTTGGATTCAGTTGTCTGTGGATTGGGCCCGGGGCTTCCCCCTGCATGCACCCCCCAGGGACCTCAGGGCGCCTCTGACATCTTGCAGCACCAGAAGAGGCATCCCTAGAACAAAGAAGGCTTCTCCCTGCAGGCTTCCCTGGTCACCTGGCCCTTACCTGAGCAGACTCTGCAGCAGCCGCTCCTTCTCCGGCCCAGGGAGGAAGCGATCCAGAACTCACCACTGAGGCCACTCCACTGCCTGGGAGGGAGACAGCAGGGAAGCGAACTTATTCCTCCAGTTCAGGGAATATTGTACTTGTTCTGCTTGCATCCAGGCCCTGGTTCTCATCTTCCTTTGGACCGTCCTCCCTTCCTTCCAGATCCCCTATCCCCCCAGCACCATTGTGCCTTCCCCCTCCCTGTGTCTCCCTGTGAGGCTGCACTACACTGCTGCTTCCCACTCACCACTCCTGTCTGCTGCAGAACAGTGCAAGCCACTTCCAGCAGTGCGCTAAGTGTGCATTGCTCCTCTTCAGTACAGGCAGGGTTCTGTGGGGGTCAGCCTGGCAACTCACTGACCACACTGCAGACCCACTTTTCCTTGGCTGCCTCCTTGGAGGCGAGGAGGCCATCCAGGAGGCCAGCCTGGCAGCCTTCATATCCGTTACACAGTTCAGGCCTACTGGATTGAAGGCTTGAGGCCATCTTCAGAACATAAGAACAGCCCCAGTGGATCAGGCCATTGACCCATCTAGTCCAGCTTCCTGTATCTCACAGCGGCCCACCAAATGCCCCAGGGAGCACACCAGATAACAAGAGACCTCATCCTGGTGCCCTCCCTTGCATCTGACATAGTCCATTTCTAAAATCAGGAGGTTGCACATACACATCGTGGCTTGTACCCCGTAATGGATTTTTCCTCCAGAAACATGTCCAATCCCCTTTTAAAGGCATCCAGGCCAGTTGCCATCACCACATCCTGTGGCAAAGAGTTCCACAGACCAACCACACGCTGAGTAAAGAAATATTTTCTTTTGTCTGTTCTAACTCTCCCAACACTCAATTTTAGTGGATGTCCCCTGGTTCTGGTGTTATGTGAGAGTGTAAAGAGCATCTCCCTAACCACTCTGTCCATCCCCTGCATAATTTTGTATGTCTCAATCATGTCCCCCTCAGGTGTCTCTTTTTTAGGCTGAAGAGGCCCAAACGCCATAGCCTTTCCTCATAAGGAAGGTGCCCCAGCCCCGTAATCATCTTAGTCGCTCTCTTTTGCACCTTTTCCATTTCCACTGTCTTTTTTGAGATGCGGCGACCAGAACTGGACACAATACTCCAGGTGTGGCCTTACCTTCGATTTGTACAACGGCATTATAATATTAGCCGTTTTGTTCTCAATACGCTTCCTAATGATCCCAAGCACAGAATTGGCCTTCTTCACTGCTGCCGCACGTTGGGTCGACACTTTCATCGAGCTGTCCACCACCACCCCAAGATCTCACTCCTGATCTGTCACAGACAGCTCAGAACCCATCAGCCTATATGTGAAGTTTTGATTTTTTGCCCCAATGTGCATGACTTTACACTTACTGACATTGAAGCGCATCTGCCATTTTGCTGCCCATTCTGCCAGTCTGGAGAGATCCTTCTGGAGCTCCTCACAATCACTTCTGGTCTTCACCACTCAGAAAAGTTTGGTGTCGTCCGCAAACTTAGCCACTTCACTGCTCAACCCTGTCTCCAGGTCATTTATGAAGAGGTTGAAAAGCACCGGTCCCAGGACAGATCCTTGGGGCACACCGCTTTTCACCTCTCTCCATTGTGAAAATTGCCCATTGACACCCACTCTCTGCTTCCTGGCCTCCAACCAGTTCTCAATCCATGAGAGGACCTTATCTTGTACAGTGGATCTTGTACAGCGGTGCAGTGAGTGGAGACCCATGAGCAATGCTGATGCGCAGCCTGGAGATAGGGCTGGTCCAGTCAAGACATGGCCTGATGTGGCCACTTTGAACAATGGGCTGGAGGAAGTGGAGAATGCGGGGCACGGCCTGCATGTGCCCCCACCACACACCCAGATGCTTCACCCCACACTCCAAGCAAGAGGAGAACTGGGGCAGCAACCACTCATGTCTCCCTTCAGCCGCAGGGCATTGTGGGATCCTGGTTTGAATGCTCCCCTTCCGCAAGCCAGAAACACCAGACTGCTCTGCCTCCACTTCTGTGGCCTCCCAGCTACGGCCAGGCAGCCCCGGACCGGCAGGCCTCATCCTTACTCTGACTTCTAATGCCCTCAGTCAGGGGTCTCCAAACTTTTTGGCCAGAGGGCCGCATCCAATGTCTGGCACAGTTTTGAGGGCCGAAAAGAATTTAAATATATTTAATAAATAAGAGATGGAACTTAGATGTGTGAATTAAATGCATGAATGGGCTCATTCATTCAACCCCTCTGGCCCTTAGACACCCTCCAGATGCAACCAGAGCGCAGTTCCAGTCATGTTTGGCAAATGGGCCAGGGGCTTTCTGGGGACAAGAGGCTGGTCGTGGGCTGGATAAAGGCTCTCCGTGGGCCGCATCTGGCCCCAGGGCCGGGTTTGGAGACCCCTGCCCTAAGTGCTCCTCCTGGGTCATAGTCACGCAAGCAGGGTGGGTGGAAGAGGCCAGGTAATAACTTTTCGATGGGCAACAAAATAGAAGGGGCTACAAAGCTTTAGGTGCCACAGACAAGAGGACTTGCTCTCTGGGGCTCCGGAGGCACCACTACAACCAAGGGCAAAATTGCAGGGAAGCAAATTCAGGACTTGCAGGAGGTGCCATTGATTGCAAGAGGCTGCCCAGCCCACAGGGGTCTGCCTGGCACACAGCAGGCTCTCCCTGGAATGCGAGGTGGGGCCAGACTGGGTGGCATCCCTTCCAGCTTGAATGCTATGCGATTCTGTGGCTGCAATCCTGGCTCCCTTACACGGAAGTAAGGACCACTGATCTCCAGGGGGCTGACTTCAGAGGAGGAACCTGTGGGACTGCTACAGGTGACAGCCAAGGATGAGATCTGTTCCTCCCTGGGGTGCAAATGCCACCTCGTCTCTTCTTCCCCCCCCCCTTCCGCCTGCCCGTCTGACCTCTGCTCCTGCCTGCCCAGTTCGGTGCCAGCAGCACCGGGAAGCTGCAAAGTAGGGAAGAGCAACATCCAGAGGGACAGGCTGGTGTGTGTGTGTGTGGGGGGGGGGGTCTCATGTGGGTCCTCGAGTAGACCCCCAGCGCGGGGCTAAAGGCACCCCAATAAAGACCCAAAGGAATGTGAAGGCGGCCCCCCACCCCGCCTGGAAGAAGCCCCCCGACCCTCTTACTCACCCCCCAGCCGGGCATCCTCCGGCAGGCGCCCCACGTTTGCCCGCGAAGCCTCCTGCGGGGTCTCGGCCCCGGACCGCACCGCCCGCGCGCCCTGCAGGAGACGGCAGTCCGGGGAGGGCAGTGGGGCGAGGCCCCCGCAAGCCCCGTCCTGCTGCATCTCCTCTGCCGGCCCCACCGCGGCGCTCCCGGAGTCCGGTCCCTCCCTGCGGGGTCGGTGCCCCGAGGCGCCCCCTCTTGCTTGAGCCCCGGCAAGAGCCCCTCTGCGCAGGAGGACCCCGGGAGGAGCCGCGAAGGTAGGCGGCGCGTGGGGACGGGGCTCTGCGACCCCTCCGGGCTTGCAGCTTCCCGGGGCTGGCGCTGGGCGGAGGCGGCGGGAGGAAGAGGCAGGCGGAGCGCTGCGGGGGAGGGGCGTCTGCGGAGGGCCGGCGGAGCGCGGCGGGGCGGGCAGGGCAGGAGCCCCTTGCCGGCCACCCGATGCCCCGCCCCCTCTGCCTCCAGCCCGCCGCTCTCGCCCCTCCCGGGCTGCCTGCCTGGACTGGAAGCCCCTCGGGGCAGGAACCTGCTCGCGCACTCCTTGCAAAGGGCATCTGCAGGGCGGGGCCAGCGGACCCAGGGAGGCTCCTGGGCCGCAGCTGGATCTTCCGCACGGGCACAAATGCACCTGCACGTGGGGACAGACACGACACGAGACAGTCAGTGCTGTATGCGGTGGCGTAGCTAGAGGGGGGCAAAGCACTCAGTTTGGTGGGGAGCCTCTCCCCAGCCCTAGCCCTCCACCCTTAGGAGCCATTCCAGGCAGGGGGAGCAGAACTCCTTCTGGGACCGTTCCAGGGAACATCCCAGTTTTGCTCCCCCGCCTGGAGTGGCTCCGAAGGGGAGGAAGAGGGGCCCCTTGCGTGGCGCCCCTGCAAATGTAGTGCTTTGCACCCCCAGCTATGCCACTGCTTCCAGCCTCCCCTAACCTGCCCCCACTTGGGCAGCAATGACCCCTCTCTCTTGTTGGCAGCTGCCCCCTCCTTAGTTCAGGATCAGGGGGCAGGGGGCTACTTCCCCTTCCCAGACTGGGCCGGGCACCTTCCTTAGGAGGAAAGGCTACGGCGTTTGGGGCTCTTCCAGCTTGAAAGAGGCACCTGAGGGGGGTCGTGACTGAGACTTACAAAATTATGCAGGTGTGGATAGAGGGGATGTCCTTTCCCTCTCACAGGGCACTGGAACTAGGGGACATCCGCTAAAATTGAGGGTTGGGAGAGTTTGGACAGACAAAATGCTTCTTTACCCAGTATGCAATTATTCTGTGGAACTCCTTGCCACAGGATGCGTTGATGGCGCCTGGCCTGGGTGCCTTTAAAAGGGGATTGGACAGATTAATAGAGGAAAATCCCAGCATAGATTACAAGCCATGCCAGCTATATGCAACCTCAGGATTTCAGGGGTTGCCTGTCTCTGAATGGCAGGTGCAAGGGGGTCCGAGGTGCTCAAGAGGCAGCCTGGGGTGGTCCTCCATTGGGCTAGGCACAGAGGCAGGCTTAGCACCAGCTTGCATTATACCAGATGCTTTCTTATAGCCAATAGATTCAGGAGCCCAGATGGAGTGTGTGTCTTTCTCTGTCCCCAGGTCCCTCCTTCCAGGTGACCCCCTCTCGCTGGATGCAGACACCTGCAGCTTCTCAGCGGAGGACATATACTTATCACCTCCCCTTGCCAGTGTTAGTATGCCAATAGGCAGCGTCTCCTCCATGGGGGTAGAATCACCGCTCTCCATCTGCCCTGTGCCCCCTATGCCAAGAGGCAGCTTCCATTTGCTCAAAGGGAGAACCCTCCCTGGGGGAGGCAGACCTCAGCTCAGGGTTCCCAGACCCCTGGCTAACTTCAGCTGGGCCAAGGGCCTATGGTCCCAGTCCATGGAGGGATGAGGAAAGTTGCCTCTCTGTCCATATGGTCCTCCCACTTGCTACTGCCCATTTGCCTTTTTGGGTGGAGCCCCTTGAGTCCAGTTGGTGCAGAAAGGTGTGAGCCTGCCCCACCTGGGGGCCTTGGAGGCATCCACAAGTTTGTGAATGGGGTGGGGCCTAGTAGACCCTGGCCTGGACTGAGGGGCACCAGCTGAGGTGTGAATAGCTATGAGAGCTGATTGTGTGGATCCCACACCTCCTACCCTGCCTTCTTCAAATCCTGTCTGATCAACACCTGCCAAGGCTGTAATGACATTTTGAAGTCTTTTTGCAAGTTGTTGTTGGCATCCTTCAGTCTCGAAAGACTATGGTGTCACGCTCTGAATGGTGGTTCTGGAACAGTGTCCTCTCCAGAGCGCGAAGTCTGGGTAAAGTAGGTATGGAGGATAGGCTGTTACCCATGCAGCAAATCCCCCCTCTCCACGTCGCTGAAATGGTCCAATGGAAAGGCAGAGGCCAATACAGTTGGTTCCAGCGGCGTCGCAGAAGTTGCCAGAATGTGACTGTGTTCAGCCATGAACTGCCTCAGGGACTCCGGCTCCGGATTTTGCCTGGAGGTTGACTCCTGAAGCCTTTCCCATAACTGGATGTAGCCACAAGGCAGTGGAGGTTTGGGATCAGAGTTTTTCTTCTCTCAGATGAGCTGCCTTCCCAAGCTGACGAGTCCCATCTACCTGGTGGGTAGACGTATTGCAAGTATATTGTTTTGCAAGTATATTGTCAATATCTTTGCAGCAATGCTTGTTTAAAAGGTGGGTCTATAGTTTGTACATCTAGCCTGGGCTTAATAGGGTTAGGAGTCAATGTTTTATATAATGACCATGGCAGAGAATCTTTTCCAAGCATCTCATTATAAAGCTGATGCAAGTTAGGAACCAAAAAACCCAAAAAGATTTTATGTCACTCCTTTAGGCCCTGGAACTCTGCTTCATTTTCCAGATAACAGCCTTGTTTTCATCCATAGTCCATGGACCTGCCTAAAGCTGTCTCTGCTCAGGGTCTTGGGCAGAAAGATTAGAAAAACCCTCTCCAAATCCTTTTCCAAAGGATCCTTCCTTTTGCCATATAATTTAGAATAGCATTGATAAAACTGCACATTTATTTCACTCCAAGTCCTGTACAGTATTTTAGAGTTTCCTCATCTTTCATCAGGGAAAAACAATTCTGGTGTTTTTGCTGCCTGAGCTCTATGCACTAAGATCCTCCCTGGTCTCTCTCTCTTCTCCCAGTGTTTTGGATGCAAGCAAGCTAAGGCGCATGGCAGGTTCACTGAAACACAGGGCCCAGGTGCCTGATAAACCCATGGAAGCTCCTTATGCGCCCATACAATCATTGGGCAATGACACAGGGATGCCTCAGCGCACACTACCAGCCTATCTGGACTAGATGGAATGTCCAGAAACCTCAGGCCAGGCATGCCAGTCACCATGTGATCCATAAATCCGTCACAGACCCCCCCCCTTTCTATTTTCCTGACTATAACTCACTCAGTACAAGGCCCCCCACCCCAGAGGCATATCCTGATTGCTCATGGATACAGCTGCATCACCTGAAGAAGGTGTGATAAACCTCTGCATCTCTCTGCGTTCCTTGAGTTTCCCGGTTGCTTTCTGTGTATTCCTCTAGGCCGGCAGTGGTTCTCAAACCTTTAGCACCGGGATCCATTTTTTAGAATGACAATCTGTCATTTTTTAGAATGACAATCTGTCACCCAGCGGAAGTGATGTCATCCTACACTGCAATCCTACCCACACTTACCCAGGAGTATGTCCCATTGACTGTCATTGTTGAAAGCATATACATAGTAGCCTGTTAAAAGTACAGGTGTACAAAGGGTGGGACAACACCTCCCTAGAACTCACACATTCTATGTCACATATTCCTATGACACTCTGAGCCATATAGTGGATAGTCCCCAGCCCACTGCTGGCTTTCTGGCTTCATCCCTTTTGTGTGCTTGTTTTGGTTTTATCTAAACAAACTTAATGTAATTGGAGTTCTCTTCCCAAGGGAAGGGGAGCGTTTGGGGCCCTGGTTTCCTCACCCTGCTGTTCAACTTGCAGGGATCCTGAACTCGCAGTGTCTTCTCTGACCTAGCATCTTGTGCAAAAGAAGCACTTGGGCCCAGGAGGCACGTTCGCTGCTTGTGGGATGGACAAAACGGGGTTCAGACCTGAGACAGATTTCTGAATTTATTGACATGTGGTTTCCCAGGCCCTCCAGGACTGGTAGGAAGCCCTGTGGGCACTCCTCTACCTTGATCCAGGATCAGGAAGTTGATACACTTTGGGGTATGTGTGGGGCTGGTGGGTTGCTGTTAGCCACCATCCACATATAGGCTCTCCTCAGCTAGCCCTGATGGATTCCATGGTGAACATCCCTGGGGGTGGGGATCCTGTAGCCTCCTGTAGTCTTTCCTGCCCCCAGGTCAGGCAGTAGAATTGTGTTACAGTGGGGGGGGGGGAGGTGGAGCCCCTCATTCTGGACTGGATGGCCTCATCCTGGACTGGCTGGGGAGCCCCTGATCCCTGCTGGGCTGGCTGATGAATTACCCAAGTGTTTCCAGATGGAGCTTAGTACTCCAAAGGGAGGTTGCAGTGTTCTTCACACCCACCAATCCCTTTCACTGGATGATTCAGAGCAGGGCCTAGGAGAGGAGGGTAAAGGAGGTAAATTGTACCCGGGCCCAGGGTCAAAACTGCTGTTCAGTATCGATACAAATGTATTTTCTTTGAACTAATGGATGTACAGGTTTTACCTGTAAAAGTTTCATCCGATTTAATATTATGTTGAAGCAGTTATGCTTTTGAGAAACTATTATTGAAGTCAGTGTTCAAAGGTAGTGTAGTGCACTTGATCTAAATAGGCAGCAGTACTCAAAACACTGTGGGAATGGTGAGGGGAAGGAAGTTCATGCTCAAATTGAAACACTTTCACTCAAAGCATTGATGTGGTTTCATCATGTGTGGCTTCTATAACGCGAAGTCAAGCCTGAGCTTTGACTGAAGCTCTTTCCACACTCCAGGCATTTATATGGTTTCTCTCCTGTGTGGGTTCTTAGATGGATAGTAAGTTTTCCATTCTCCCTGGAGCTGTTTCGACGCTCCAAGCCAGGGGTGCTCAATAGGTCGATCGCGATCCACCGGTCGATCGCGAGGCAAAATGAGTCGATCGAAGGCTTCTCTCTAGTCCACTCTCCAGTCCAGTCCAGCATCCTTGGGAGTGAGCCCTGTTGACTCTACTGGAGCTGACTCATGAGTAGACCTGGAGAGGAGCTGCTGGCAGGCTTCTCTCCCATCCACGCATCCCTGGGAGTGAGCCCCGTTGACTCTACTGGGGCTGACTTACCTTTCCCCTGTTTTTGCACTGGTATGTATGGAGATCTGCCCCCCCCCCAACTTCCATCTGTTGGTTCTATGTGCAAGGGGTTTTGCACTGGTCTTGCTGTGATGTCTATATAGAGATCTTCCCTCCCCCACACCTTTCCCCTGTTTTTGCACTGGTCTGTATAGAGATCTGCTCCCCCCCACTTGTATTGGAATCGAGGAAGATCTGGTGAGGAGGTAGATGTGGTGTCAGCAGTGGCCCCTTTAAGGGTAAGGCCTGGGCATCCAGCAGAGTGTGCTGCACAGCTGCAGCCACTTGAAGGCAATAGGGCCCTCAGGGATATAAGAGCACCTGAGGCAGGAAGGGCTCCACTTATTTATGTGAGTCAGCCTTTTCCTACATGAAGATCATCAAGTACCGGTCCACCATGACTGATGAACATTTGGAAGTGTGCTTGAGGCTGGCTGTCAGCAGCTACTGTCTGGACTATGCATCCTTGGCTGATTCACTTCAGTGCAAGTTATCAAAGTAAACTCAAGTAATTACAAAAAATGTTTATAGTTAATTATGTTGTGTTGTGCAATATTGGCTCAAGTGGTTATGCAAGGTACACCAACATACATTGTACACATAAATGTTAAATGTTATGATGGCGCAAACATTGTAAAAAAACTCTGGTAGATCTCCAGGCCTTGCTGGGTTTCAAAGTAGCTCTCGAGCCAAAAAAGTGTGAGCACCCCTACTCCAAACATTTATAAGGTTTATCACCAGTGTGGATTTTTTGATGCAAGATGAGGTCTGATCTCTGCCTGAAGCTCTTTCCACACTCCAATCATTTACAAGGTTTCTCCCCAGTGTGGGTTCTTTGATGCACAGTGAGGTTTGATCTCTGTCTGAAGCTCTTTCCACACTCGAAGCATTCATATGGCTTCTCCCCAGTGTGGATTCTTTGATGCACAGTCAGGCTTGAGCTCACACTGAAGCTCTTTCCACACTCCAAACATTTATATGGTTTCTCTCCTGTGTGGGTTCTTTGATGGACAGTAAGTTTTCCCTTCTCCATGAAGTTCTTTCCACATTCCAAGCATTTATATGTTTTCACTCCCCTGTGGGTTCTTTGATGTGCAGTCAGGGATGAGCTCACACTGAAGCTCTTTCCACACTCCAGGCATTTATATGGTTTCTCTCCTGTGTGGGTTCTTTGATGGACAGTAAGTTTTCCATTCTCCCTGAAGCTCTTTCCACATTCCAAACATTTATATGGCTTCTCCCCTGTGTGGATTCGTTGATGGACAGCGAGGTTTGCTCTCTTACTGAATCTCTTTCCACACTTCAAGCATTTATAAGGTTTCTCTCCAGTGTGAGTCCTTTGATGCAAAGTGAGAAGTGAACCACAACTGAAGCTCTTTCCACACACCAAGCATTTGTATGGCTTCTCCCCTGTGTGAATTCTTTGATGCACAGCGAGGTTTGCTCTCTTACTGAAGCTCTTTCCACACTCCAAGCATTTATATGGTTGCTCCCCATTGTGGGTTCTTTGATGCACAGCAAGGATTGCTCTTTCACTGAAGCTCTTTTCACACTTCAAGCATTTATAAGGTTTCTCTCCTGTGTGAGTCCTTTGATGCAAAGTGAAAAGTGAACAACAACTGAAGGTCTTTCCACACACCAAGCATTTGTATGCCTTCTCCCCTGTGTGGGTTCTTTGATGCACAGTCAGGCTTGAGCTCACACTGAAGGTCTTTCCACACTCCAAGCATTTATATGGTTTTTCTCCTGTGTGGGTTCTTTGATGCAAAGTGAGGTTTCTGTTTGCACTGAAGCTCTTTCCACACTCCAAGCATTTATATGTTTTTACTCCCCTGTGGGTTCTTTGATGTGCAGTCAGTTCTGAGCTCACACTGAAGCTATTTCCACACTCCAGGCATTTATATGGTTTCTTTCCTATGTGGGTCCTTTCATGGATAGTAAGTTTTCCATTCTCCCTGAAGCTCTCTCCACATTCCCAGCATTTATATGGCTTCTCCTCTGTGTGGATTCTTTGATGCAAAGTCAGACTTGAGCTCACACTGAAGCTCTTTCCACACTCCAAGCATTTATAAGGTTTCTTTCCTTTGTGAGTCCTTTGATGCAAAGTGAGAAGTGAAGCACAACTGAAGCTCTTATATGGCTTCTCCCCTGTGTGGATTCCTTGATGCACAGTGAGGTTTGCTCTCTTACTGAAGCTCTTTCCACACTCCAAGCATTTATATGTTTTGACTCCCCTGTGGGTTCTTTGATGTGCAGTCAGGGATGAGCTCACATTGAAGCTCTTTCCACACTCCAGGCATCTATATGGTTTCTCTCCTGTGTGGGTTCTTTGATGGACAGTAAGTTTTCCATTCTCCCTGAATCTCTTTCCACATTCCAAGCATTTATATGGCTTCTCCCCTGTGTGAATTCTTTGATGCACAGTGAGGTTTGCTCTCTTACTGAAGCTCTTTTCACACACCAAACATTTGTATGGTTTCTCCCCTGTGTGGATTCTTTGATGCACAGTGAGGTTTGCTCTCTTACTGAAGCTCTTTCCACACACCAAACATTTGTATGGTTTCTCCCCTGTGTGGATTCTTTGATGCACAGTGAGGTTTGCTCTCTTACTGAAGCTCTTTCCACACATCAAGCATTTATATGGTTTCTCCCCTGTGTGGATTCTTTGATGCACAGTGAGGTTTGCTCTCCTACTCAAGCTCTTTCCACACTCCAAGCATTTTGTCTTCCAGACCAGAGCTGGGTTTCCCTCCTGACTCTCTGATATGTCCTGGTCTCTAAAAGTCATTTCCTTTGTGTCAACAACAGTCCTTCCCAGTGACACCCCACACAGCTTCCTTTGATCTTCACTGTCTTGTTCATTGCTTCCTGGAACAGACAGAGAGAAGTTTGATTACCAATGCAATAGAGAAAGGGAAGATCTAAAGCACACTCCTAGGCATGTATACTTAGAAGTAAACCCCAATGGATTCAGCAGCACTGAATCTGAGGAAATGATGCATAGGATTGCAGTCCTGCTCAGGGCTGTGACTACCAGTTAGATGTTTGAGGAATGTGAAAATCCTGGCTGCTTTCCCTGTTGCAACCTGGCCCAAGCACAGGATACAGGCAGCTTTGTTAGCCCTGGTGGACAGCATTGCTTCAGAGAAGGCACAAGGAGGGCACCTCCATCTGATCCTTTCAGGCTTCACGGCCGCTTTACTATCATATCATTTTCTAACAAATGCTGAAACATCTGTTATTTTGTACAGAGGGACCTCTCTGTGACTGGTGTCCTTTTTCAAATGGAATGTGAAAAAACTGAGCCTTTTCATTGAGCTCAGCTGGACTGAAAGGTCAGGAGTGGACTTCCACAGGCTCCATTTTATAACCCATCTTGTTTAATCTCATCCTGTATTGCCCTTGAGGCAGTGAAGGTTTGTCACCAACTAGGCAAAGCAAGGGGGGAAAAAATCAGTGCCACCATCTTTCTGCATTTTCTTGGCTAGGAGGTATCTCAAGTTTGCAGATGAGATTTTCCATCTGATTTTGTGTGCTTCCATCCTGCTCACCTCATTGGAGTTGCTCCATTCATGGCCACTATCCTTGGCTCCATTCATCATCACTAAAAGGTCAACAGGCATGTGGATGTGGGAAAACCCGTGGACATTAAATATCTGGACTTTCAGAAGGCGTTCGACATGGTCCCTCACCAAAGGCTACTGAAAAAACTCCACAGTCAGGGAATTAGAGGACAGGTCCTCTCATGGACTGACAACTGGTTGAAGGCCAGGAAACAGAGAGTGGGTGTCAATGGGCAATTTTCACAATGGAGAGAAGTGAAAAGCGGTGTGCCCCAAGGATCTGTACTGGGACCGGTGCTTTTCAACCTCTTCATAAATGACCTGGAGACAGGGTTGAGCAGTGAGGTTGCACAGTTTGCAGACGACACCAAACTTTTCTGAGTGGTGAAGACCAGAAGTGATTGTGAGGAGCTCCAGAAGGATCTCTCCAGACTGGCAGAATGGGCAGCAAAATGGCAGATGCGCTTCAATGTCAGTAAGTGTAAAGTCATGCACATTGGGGCAAAAAATCAAAACTTCACATATAGGCTGATGGGTTCTGAGCTGTCAGTGACAGATCAGGAGAGAGATCTTGGGGTGATGGTGGACAGGTCGATGAAAGTGTCAACCTAATGTGCGGAGGCAGTGAAGAAGGCCAATTCTATGCTTGGGATCATTAGGAAGGGTATTGAGAACAAAACGGCTAATATTATAATGCCGTTGTACAAATCGATGGTAAGGCTACACCTGCAGTATTGTGTCCAGTTCTGGTCGCCGCATCTCAAAAAAGACATAGTGGAAATGGAAAAGGTGCAAAAGAGAGGGACTAAGACGATTCCTGGGCTGGGGCACCTTCCTTATGAAGAAAGGCTACGGCGTTTGGGCCTCTTCAGCCTAGAAAAGAGACGCCTGAGGAGGGACATGACTGAGACATACAAAATTATGCAGGGGATGGACAGAGTGGATAGGGAGATGCTCTTTACACTCACATAACACCAGAACCAGGGGATATCCACTAAAATTGAGTGTTGGGAGAGTTAGAACAGACAAAAGAAAATATTTCTTTACTCAGCGTGTGGTTGTTCTGTGGAACACCTTGCCACAGGATGTGGTGATGGCATCTAGCCTGGACGCCTTTAAAAGGGGATTGGACAAGTTTCTGGAGGAAAAATCCATTACGAGGTACAAGCCATGATGTGTATGCGCAACCTCCTGATTTTAGAAATGGGTTATGTCAGAATGCCAGATGCAAGGGAGGGCACCAGGATGTGGTCTCTTGTTATCTGGTGTGCTCCCTGGGGCATTTGGTGGGCCGCTGTGAGATACAGGAAGCTGGACTAGATGGGCCTATGGCCTGATCCAGTGGGGCTGTTCTTGTTCTTATGTTCACTAGAAAAGATATCTTGCCAACTGTACTTTCCTAAGCCATTGATACAAGAACATTGAATTTATTTTTAGAAACTGAGTGTGTGATGTCTGGATGCAGTCCTGACATCTGCTAATGGGAAGAGGCAAGGAATGAAAATATTTGCCCATGGAGAGCAAAGCACTTTTGTG
Organism: Tiliqua scincoides; assembly: GCF_035046505.1. Taxonomy (NCBI): domain Eukaryota; kingdom Metazoa; phylum Chordata; class Lepidosauria; order Squamata; family Scincidae; genus Tiliqua; species Tiliqua scincoides. Next base: position 267,237,752 of record NC_089822.1, read on the forward strand.
AGGAATTCTTAGAACAGAGGTAGGGATGGAGCCTAGAGGAACATTTGTGGAGAAGGACTGGGTGTATATTAGGTTCACAACAGAGGTGAGGAGGGCTTCATTTCTCAAGGGAGCTTAAGCCTGGGAGAGGGAACCATTCCATCCTAACTCTGATATTAGGAAAAAATAGATTGAAGGGCACAAATGTTGTGAGGTGTGAATGTGAATGGAGAGCACAAAGCCACAAGGAATGTTCACTGGAGAACTCCAATTGGGGCTGCAACCCTAACCACACTTTCCTGAGAGTAAGCCCCATTGAACAAAATAGGACTTACTTCTGAGTAGACCTGGTTAGGATTGTGCCCTGTATCTATTCAACACATTGAATATTCAACCTCCCAAGGATAGGATCCATAGCACAGCCAAGCAGCTACCTGATGATCCATCCCCTTCTCTGGAGTCCCAGGGAAAGGGAGTGTCTCCTTCTAGCCAGGAGACATGGTCAGGTTTGGAAAGTTCTGTAGAGAAAACAATCAATACTTCTGACTGCAACTTGTCTGGGGATTTCACTTCCACCCCTTCCACTGCACTCTCCCCCAAAGCCAAGCCCTTCTAACTCCAACATAAAGTGGTGCCACAAGTGCTACAATGGAATGGCAGGACAGAGGAAGGACAGATCAGTTGGTGTTTCTGAGGCTCCAAGAGGCCTCCCTTTAAAGCAATGCAGGAGTCTCTGCCAATCTTTGCTGGAGTCTGGTCAACATTGGCCATTCCTTTCTTCACCTTCTGAAGTTTCTCTCCCTAAACAACTTCCTTTGCCTAAAAGGGAAGGAGGGGGACCAGGGAAACAGACATGTGGATGCGGGAGAACCCGTGGACTTTGTATATCTGAACTTTCAGAAGGCATTGGACACGGTTTGACCTGTGCTTTTCAGCCTGTTCATAAATGATCAGGAGACAGGGTTAAGCAGCAAGGTGGCCAAGTTTGAAGATGACACCAAATTTTTCCAAGTGGTGTAGACCAGAAGAGATTGTGAAGAGCTTAAGAAGGATCTCTCCAAACTGGGAGACTGGGCAGCAAAATGGCAGATGCGTTTCAATGTAAGTCAGTGTAAAGACATGCACATTGGGGCAAAGAATCAAAACTTTACGTATAGGCTAATGGGTTCTGAGCTGTCTGAGACAGATCAGGAGAGAGATCTTGGGGTCCTTGTGGACAACTCCTTGAAAGTGCTGATCCAATGTGTGGCAGCAGTGAAGAGGGCTAATTCCATGCTTGGGATCATTAGGAAAGGCATTGAGAATAAGACAGCTAATATTGTAATGCCTTTGTACAACTCGATAGTAAGGTCACACCTGAAGTATTGTGTCCAGTTCTGGTTGCCACATCTCCAAAAGGATATAGTGGAGATGGAAAAGGTGCAAAAGACCAACCAAAATGATTGCTGGCCTGGGGCACCTCCCTTATGAGGAAAGGCAAGAATGTTTGGGCCTCGCCTGGGGGGAGACATTATTGAGACATGCAAAATCATGCAAGGGGTGGACAGTGATTATGCATAGTAACATTGTGCTTTAGCAAACGTGGCAATTACAAGCACACTTGCTCCTCTGCCAGAGCATACTCTGGGCAAGGCCTTGATCACGGGCTAAGGCATGAGACTTAACAAGAATGAGATAGCATATTAGGAGAGCGGTTACAGTTGTTGGCAACCTTCAGTCTCGAAAGACTATGGTATCGCGCTCTGAATGGTGGTTCTGGCACAGCATCTAGTGTGGCTGAAAAGGTCAATTCGGGAGTGACAATCCCTTCCACACTGGGAGCAAGTGCAGTCTGTCCCTGGTCTGTCTCCCTGGCTATGGGCCTTCCTTCTTTGCCTCTTTGCCTCAGACTGTTGGCCAAGTCTCTCTTCAAACTGGGAAAGGCCATGCTGCACAGCCTGCCTCCAAGTGGGCCGCTCAGAGGCCAGGGTTTCCCACCTGTTGAGGTCCACTCCTAAGGCCTTCAGATCCCTCTTGCAGATGTCCTTGTATCGCAGCTGTGGTCTACCTGTAGGGCGCTTTCCTTGCACGAGTTCTCCATAGAGGAGATCCTTTGGGATCCGGCCATCATCCATTCTCACGACATGACCGAGATTTGCAAACATTTGAATTTGACTAAAATTGTTTTAGGAAAAAAAGTATGTCCTGAGCGGTAATACCTTAGGAATGCTGTTATCTAGGAATGTTACTATCAACAACCTGTATTGCGCAAAGGGAAAAAAGTGAATAAAAGCACGGCTGCTGGCTAAAAAAGGAAGCTTCGCTCCTGCCTAGACTTTGAAACTTGACTCTGTCTCCTGATTGCCTCTCATTGCTCATTGCCTCTCAAGGATTGTAGTCCTCATTGCTACAGACAGAGTGGATAGAGGGTTGCTGTTTTCTGGTAACGTAACACCAGAACCAGGGGACATCCATGAAAGTTGAGTGTCAGGAGAGTTAGGAAAGACAGAAGAAAATATTTCTTTACCCAGCATGTAATTAGTCTGTGGAACTCCTTGCCACAGGAAGTAGTGATGGCATCTTGCCTGGATGTCTTTAAGAGGGCACATTTCTGGAGGAGAAGTTCACTACGGGTTACAAGTCATAGTAGGTCTGTGCAAGCTCTTGGTTTTAGAGAATAGCTGCCTCTGATTGCCAGATGCAGGGGAGGGCACCGGGATGCAGGTTGTGTCTGTTGCCTTGTGTGCTCCCTGGGGCATTGGTGGGCCACTGTGAGATACAGGAAGCTGGGCTAGATGGGCCTTTGGCCTGATCCAGCCGGGCTCTTCTTATGTTCTTAGGTATTAAATAGCATTGTCAGTGTCTTAAAGGTTTTGTTCTGACAACCAGACCTGAGGAAAAGGGAGCAATGGAGCAAAATCCTCAGGGCTCTGGCTGCAAAGGAGCCTGGGTCATAACAATCCAAACTATAGAGTACAAAACAAATTTATTGCAAAATAAATCTGAGTACCTCAGTCTCTAGGGCTGTATTTCCACTACTTTCCACCACTGTTTTAATCTACTTTCAAAGCTCTTCTATTACCCCAGTGCATTCTGGAGACTGTGGTTCATTAACGGTAGCTCTAACACAGGGGTGTCAAACTTCCTGTCTCTCAAAAGGAGATTTCATAGTTTTCAAATAACATTACTTAGGCCCTGCTCAGAACCAGGAGGGCAAAGCGGACATTTGCTATCCGTTCCCTTGGAAAATCATTACAGTGTTAAATGCTAACAGTACTTCATACTTTTCAGCCACCCCTGAAAAAAGCAAAGGGATCCCGACTTACGGAGAAAAGCTATGTTCTCTTGATTCTCCAGCATCACTTCCACATACAGAGCCTTCTGGCCTGGGTCCAACAGAGCCCACTCCTCCTCGGTGAAATACAGGGCCACTTCCTCAAAGGACACCAGACCCTGAAAGGCACAAATCATCCCCAATCAACACACATTTCCAATCAAATACTGAAAGGACGCGAGAGAACCATGTATTTTCCTGCAGAGCTCAATGGTTCATGGACACTCTGCCTTTCTGCAGTTTAAAAATGTGGTCAGTTGGCCAGTTGAGTATTTAAGCTTTTGTTCATTTTTATTTACAGGGGGGCCCCATATACTTGGATTCAATTGTCTGTGGATTGGGCCCGGGGCTTCCCCCTGCATGCACCCCCCCAGGGACCTCAGGACGCCTCTGACATCTTGCAGCACCAGAAGAGGCATCCCTGGAACAAAAAAGGCTTCTCCCTGCAGGCTTCCCTGGTCACCTGGCCCTTACCTGAGCAGACTCTGCAGCAGCCGCTCCTTCTCCGGCCCAGGGAGGAAGCGATCCAGAACTCACCACTGAGGCCACTCCAGTGCCTGGGAGGGAGACAGCAGGGAAGGGAACTTATTCCTCCAGTTCAGGGAATATTGTACTGTTCTGCTTGCATCCAGGCTCTGGTTCTCGTCTTCCTTTGGCCTGCCCTCCCTTCCTTCCAGATCCCCTATTCCCCCCAGCACCATTGTGCCTTCCCCCTCCCCGTGTCTCCCTGTGAGGCTGCACTACACTGCTGCTTCCCACTCACCACTCCTGTCTGCTGCAGAACAGTGCAAGCCACTTCTAGCAGTGCGCTAAGTGTGCATTGCTCCTCTTCAGTGCAGACAGGGCTCTGTGGGGGTCAGCCTGGCAACTCACTGACCACACTGCAGACCCACTTTTCCTTGGCTGCCTCCTTGGAGGCGAGGAGGCCATCCAGGAGGCCAGCCTGGCAGCCTTCATATCCGTTACACAGTTCAGGCCTACTGGATTGAAGGCTTGAGGCCATCTTCAGAACATAAGAACAGCCCCACTGGATCAGGCCATAGACCCATCTAGCCCAGCTTCCTGTATCTCACAGCGGCCCACCAAATGCCCCAGGGAGCACACCAGATAACAAGAGACCTCATTCTGGTGCCCTCCCTTGCATCTGACATAGTCCATTTCTAAAATCAGGAAGTTGCACACACACATCGTGGCTTGTACCCCGTAATGGATTTTTCCTCCAGAAACTTGTCCAATCCCCTTTTAAAGGCATCCAGGTCAGTCGCCATCACCACATCCTGTGGCAAAGAGTTCCACAGACCAACCACACGCTGAGTAAAGAAATATTTTCTTTTGTCTGCTCCTCAGGCAGGGCTCTGTGGGGTAAGCCTGGCAACTCACTGACCATCCTGCAGACCTGCTTCTCCTTGGCTGCCTCGGAAGCGTGGAGGCCATCCAGGGCCAGCCTGGCAGCCTTCATCTCTGTTACACAGGAGTTACTACTTGATTTAAGGCTAGAGGCTGTCTTGTACAGTGCTGCAGAGTGTGGAGACCCATGAGCAATGCTAATGTGCAGCCTGGAGACAGGCAAGAGGAGAGGCCCTTTTTGAGGGCTGAAAAGAATTTAAATATAAATTTTATATAAATGAATTGAAGATGGAACTTAGATGTGTGAATAAATTCAACCACTCTGGCCCTTAGACACCCTCCAGATGCAACCAGAGCACAGTTCCAGTCATGTTTGGCAAATGGGCCAGGGGCTTTCTGGGGACAAGAGGCTGGCCGCGGGCCGGATAGAGGCTTGCCGTGGGCCGTATCTGGCCCTGGGGCCGGGTTTGGAGACCCCTGCCCTAAGTGCTCCTTCTTGGTCACAGTCAAACAAGCAGGGTGGGTGGAAGAGGCCAGGTAATAACTTTTTGAAGGGCAACAAAATAGAAGGGGCTACAAAGCTTTAGATGCCACAAACAGGAGGACTTGCTCTCTGGGGCTCCGCTAGAACCAAGGGCAAAATTGCAGGGAAGCAAATTTAGGACTGGCAGGAGGTGGCATCACCTGATCACAAGAGGCTGCCCAGCCCACAGGGGTCTGCCTGGCGCACAGCAGGCTCTCCCTGGAATGCGGGGTGGGGGCCGAACTGGGTTGCATCCCTTCCAGCTCGAATGCTATGCGATTCTGTGGCTGCAATCCTGGCTCCCTTACCCGGAAGTAAGGACCACTGATCTCCAGGGGGCTGACTTCAGAGGAGGAACCTGTGGGACTGCTACAGGTGACAGCCAAGGATGAGATCTGTTCCTCCCTGGGGTGCAAACGCCACCTCGTCTCTTCCTCCCCCACCCTCCAGTGTTTCGCGCCAGGAGAGGCCACTTCCCCCGCTGCAACCTGCACACATCTCCCCGCCCCCTTCCGCCTGCCCGTCTCATCTCTGCTCCTGCCTGCCCAGTTCGGTGCCAGCAGCACCGGGAAGCTGCAAAGAAGTGAGAGCAACATCCAGAGGGACAGGCTGGTGGGGGGGGGGGCGGTCTCATGTGGGTCCTCGAGCCGACCCCCAGCGCGGGGTTAAGGACACCCCCATAAAGATCCAAAGAAAAGTGAAGGCGGCCCCGCCGCACCCCGCCCCGCCTGGAAGAAGCCCCCCGACCCTCTTACTCACCCCCCAGCCGGGCACCCTCCGGCAGGCGCCCCCCGAGTGCCCGCGAAGCCTCCTGCGGGGTCTCGGCCCCGGACCGCACCGCCCGCGCGCCCTGCAGGAGACGGCAGTCCGGGGAGGGCAGTGGGGCGAGACCCCCGCAAGCCCCCACCTGCCGCCCGTCCTGCTGCATCTCCTCTCGGGGTCCGGTCCCTCCCTGCGGGGTCGCTGCCCGGAGGCGCCTCCACCTGCTCGCGCCCCGGCAAGAGCCCGTCTGCGCAGGAGGGTCCCGGGAAGAGCCGCGAGGGAAGGCGGCGCGTGGGGACGGGCCCCGCGACCCCCTCGGGGCGCAGCCAGGAGCCTCCTGCGTGCAGCTCGCGGCCAGGCGGAGCCGCTTCCCGGGGCCGGCGCTGGGCGGAGGCGGCGGGAGGAAGAGGCGGGCGGAGCGCTGCGGGGGAGGGGCGTCTGCGGAGGAGGGGCAGGAGCCCCTTGCCTGCCACCCGGTCCCCGCCCCGCTCCCTCGGCCCCCACCCGCCGCCCTCGCCGCTCCCGGGCTCCCTGCCTGGACGGGAAGCCCCTGGGGCAGGGAGCTGCTCGCGCACTCCTTGCAAAGGGCACCTGCAGGGCGGGGCTCCTGGGCTGCAGCTGGATCTTTCTTCCACGCGGGCACAAATGCACCTGCACTGGGGACAGACAGGACAGGAGACAGTCAGTGCTGAGGGGGGCAAAGCACTCAGTTTGGTGCCTGTACAAGAGGGACGGGCTCCACTTGAACCAGAATGGAACCAGACTGCTGGCGCATAACATTAAAAAGGTGGCAGAACAGCTTTTAAACTGATCCCTGGGGGAAGGCCGACAGGAGCCGAGGGGCATCTGCTTCGGGACTCTGATGGGGAGGATGGGGAGGTTAGAGAACAACAAGGCAAAGGCAGAGTAGGAGAAGAAATTGGGAATGGTAACGTAATGGGATGTGATAGATGGTTTGGCACAGTGAGAGGATGTGGGGACAAAGGAGCGAATAGGCAGCCCATCCTGGGGCATTCCGTGTATAAATGCTTTTATGCGAATGCCCGAAGTCTCCGAGCAAAGAGGGGAGAACTGGAATGTCTGGTGACAAGGGAAAACATTGACATAGTGGGCATAACGGAAACCTGGTGGGATGTGGAGAATCAGTGGGATACCGCAATCCCAGGCTATAAACCCTACAGGAGGGACAGGCAGGGGCGTGTTGGAGGTGGGGTGGCTGTTTATGTTAAGGAAGGGATAGAATCCAGCAAAGTAGAGATTGAAGGTGGGTCCGACTCCACCATAGAATCTCTGGGGGTTAAATTACCAGGCCTGAGGAGCGATGCAATACTGAGGGCATACTATCGTCCTCCAGACCAGAAACTGGAAGGGGACCTTGAAATGAGGAAACAGATCAGGGAGGTGACAAGGAGGGACAGGGTTGTAATCATGGGGGACTTCAATCATCCTCATATAGACTGGGTCAATTTGTGTTCTGGTCATGAAAAGGAGACCGGATTCCTTGACATGCTAAATGATTGTGCCTTAGAGCAGCTAGTCATGGAGCCCACCAGAGGACAGGTGACTCTGGATTTAATATTGTGCAGTACTCAGGACCAGTGTTACTGAGCCATTGGGGAACAGTGATCATGCTGCGATCCGTTTCAATATGCACGTCGAGGGAATACCGGGCAAATCTCTCACAAAAACCCTTGACTTCCAGTGGGCGGACTTCCGTCAAATGAGGAGGCTGGTTAGAATGAGGTTGAAAGGGAGGGTAAAAAGAGTCCAATATCTCCAGAGTGCATGGAGGCTGTTTAAACAACAGTAATAGAGGCCCAGCAGAGGTGTATACCGCAAAGAAAGAAGGGTTCCACTAAATCCAGGAGGGTGCCCGCATGGTTAACGAGCCAAGTAAGAGAGGCTGTGAAGGGCAAGGAAGCTTCCTTCCATAAATGGAAGTCTTGCCCTAATGAGAAGAATAAAAAGGAACATAAACTGTGGCAAAAGAAATGTAAGAAGGTGATATGGGAGGCCAAGCGAGACTATGAGGACCTATGGATGGTGAGGGAGGGAAAGGGGAGATAAAAGGAGTCTTAGAGATGTCAGAGAAATTGAATGAGTTCTTTGCATCTGTCTTCACAGCAGAAGACCTCAGGCAGATACCGCTGCCCAAACGGCCCCTCCTGACCGAGGAGTTAAGTCAGATAGAGGTTAAAAGAGAAGACGTTTCAGACCTCATTGATAAATTAAATAAAGATCAATAAGTCACCGGGCCCTGATGGCATCCACCCAAGAGTTATTAAGGAATTGAAGAATGAAGTTGCTGATCTCTTGACTAAGGTATGCAACTTGTCCCTCAAAACGGCCATGGTGCCAGAAGATTGGAGGACAGCAAATGTCATGCCTATCTTTAAAAAGGGAAAGAGGGGGGACCCGGGAAACTATAGGCCGGTCAGCCTAACATCTATACCGGGTAAGATGGTGGAATGCCTCATCAAAGATAGGATCTCAAAACACATAGATGAACAGGCCTTGCTGAGGGAGAATCAGCATGGCTTCTGTAAGGGTAAGTCTTGCCTCACGAACCTTATAGAATTCTTGAAAAGGTCAACAGGCATGTGGATGCGGGAGAACCCGTGGACATTATATACCTAGACTTTCAGAAGGCGTTTGACATGGTCCCTCACCAAAGGCTACTGAAAAAACTCCATAGTCAGGGAATTAGAGGACAGGTCCTCTCATGGATTGAGAACTGGTTGAAGACCAGGAACATAAGAACATAAGAACAGCCCCACTGGATCAGGCCATAGGCCCATCTAATCCAGCTTCCTGTATCTCACAGCGGCCCACCAAATGCCCCAGGGAGCACACCAGATAACAAGAGACCTCATCCTGGTGCTCTCCCCTACATCTGGCATTCTGACTTAACCCATTCCTAAAATCAGGAGGTTGCGCATACACATCATGGCTTGTACCCCATAATGGATTTTTCCTCCAGAAACTTGTCCAATCCCCTTTTAAAGGCGTCTAGGCTAGACGCCAGCACCACATCCTGTGGCAAGGAGTTCCACAGACTGACCACGCGCTGAGTAAAGAAATATTTTCTTTTTTCTGTCCTAACCCGCCCAACACTCAATTTTAGTGGATGTCCCCTGGTTCTGGTATTATGTGAGAGTGTAAAGAGCATCTCCCTATCCACTCTGTCCATCCCCTGCATAATTTTGTATGTCTCAATCATGTCCCCCCTCAAGCGTCTCTTTTCTAGGCTGAAGAGGCCCAAACGCCGTAGCCTTTCTGCTCTGTGGAAGCCTTTCTGCTCTGTGGAAACACAGAGTGGGTGCCAATGGGCAATTTTCACAGTGGAGATAGGTGAAAAGCGGTGTGCCCCAAGGATCTGTCCTGGGACCGGTGCTTTTCAACCTCTTCATCAATGACCTGGAGACAGGGGTGAGCAGTGAGGTTGCAAAGTTTGCAGACGACACCAAACTTTTCTGAGTGGTGAAGACCAGAAGTGATTGTGAGGAGCACCAGAAGGATCTCTCCAGACTGGCAGAATAGGCAACAAAATGGCAGATGTGCTTCAATGTCAGTAAGTGTAAGGTCATGCACATTGGGGCAAAAAATCAAACCTTCACATATAGGCTGATGGGTTCTGAGCTGTCTGTGACAGATCAGGAGAGAGATCTTGGGGTGGTGGTGGACACGTCGATGAAAGTGTCGACCCAATGTGCGGTGGCAGTGAAGAAGGCCAATTCTATGCTTGGGATCATTAGGAAAAGTATTGAGAACAAAACGGCTAATATTATAATGCCGTTGTACAAATTGATGGTAAGGCCATACCTGGAGTATTGCGTCCAGTTCTGGTCACCGTATCTCAAAAAAGACATAGTAGAAATGGAAACGGTGCAAAAGAGAGCGACTAAGATGATTACAGGGCTGGGGCTCCTTCCTTATGAGGAAAGGCTATGGCGTTTGGGCCTCTTCAGCCTAGAAAAGAGACGCCTGAGGGGGGACATGATTGAGACATACAAAATTATGCAGGGGATGGACAGAGTGGATAGGGAGATGCTCTTTACACTCTCACATAATACCAGAACCAGGGGACATCCACTAAAATTGAGTGTTGGGCGGGTTAGGACAGACAAAAGAAAATATTTCTTTACTCAGCGTGTGGTTGGTCTGTGGAACTCCTTGCCACAGGATGTGGTGACGGCATCTGGCCTGGACACCTTTAAAAGGGGATTGGACAAGTTTCTGGAGGAAAAATCTATTACGGGGTACAAGCCATGAGGTGTATGCGCAACCTCCTGATTTTAGAAATGGGCTGTGTCAGATGGCCAGATGCAAGGGAGGGCACCGGGATGAGATCTCTTGTTATCTGGCGTGCTCCCTGGGGCATTTGGTGGGCCGCTGTGAGATACAGGAAGCTGGACTAGATGGGCCTATGGCCTGATCCAGTGGGGCTGTTCTTATGACTTAGGGGTGAGTTTGGTTTTCCATATGCTGCCAATGCCACGTAGATGGGAAGACCTGGGCTCCGAAGACTTACCCAGCTGTCTCCACCCTCCCCCGTCTGCCCCCTCCGTGCCCCCATTCTGCTTGCCCGTCACCACCCTCCCCCACTCTGTTTCACTCCTGCCCCTTTGCAAAGGGGCCAAGATGAAACTTTGTACCCCCAGGTAAAATTCCTGCCAGAGGCCCTGATTCAGAGTGACAGGGTTCTAAGACAAAAAGGAGAAAATGGATTACAGGGAAAAACTCAACTGCACTTGAGTTATTTAAGTATCATTTTATTCTCTACAGCAGTGTTTCTCAAACTGTGGGTTGGGACCCACTAGGGGGGTCATGAGCCAATTTCAGGTGGGTTCCCATTCACTTCAATATTTTATTTTTAATATGTTAAACTTGATACTACCATGGCATGTGACTGCATTTGGGGAAATGTTATAGACCTGTACTTTTAACAAGCTACTCTGTATATTCCTTTAACAATGATAGTAAATGGGACTTACTCCTGGGTAAGATTACAACCTAGGATCCTTACAAAGTTTCCTGCTTGATGATGTCACCTGGTCATGACATCACTTCCAGTGGGTCCTGACAGATTCTCATTCTAAAAAGTTGGTTCCCGATGCTAAATGTGTGAGAACCACAGCTCTACAGGTATAAGATTGACATTCAGCATTGCGGTTCAGTATGGATACATTTGTATTTTCTTTGAATTAATGGATGAACAGGTTTTACCTATAAAAGTTTCATCAGATTTAATATTATGTTGAAGCAGTTGTTATGCTTTTGAGAAACTATTTTTGAAGTCAGTGTTCAAAGGTAGTGTAGTGCACTTGATCTACATAGGCAACAGTACTCAAAACACTTTGTGGGAAGTGTGATGGGAAGTTCATGCTCAAATTGAAACACTTTCACTCAAAGCATTGATGTGGTTTCATCATGTGAGGCTTCTATAATGCGAAGTCAAGCCTGAGCTTTGACTGAAGCTCTTTCCACACTCCAGGCATTTATATGGTTTCTCCCCAGTGTGGATTCTTTGATGCAGAGTGAGCTCTGATCTCTGCCTGAAGCTCTTTCCACATTCCAAGCATTTATAAGGTTTCTCCCCAGTGTGGATTCTTTGATGCACAGCAAGCTTTGATCTTGTACTGTAGCTCTTCCCACACTCCAAGCATTTATATGGCTTCTCCCCTGTGTGGATTCTTTGATGCACAGTCAGTCTTCAGCTCACACTGAAGCTATTTCCGCACTCCAAGCATTTATATGTTTTCACTCCTTTGAGAGTTCTTTGATGTGCAGTCAGGGATGAGCTCACACTGAAGCTCTTTCCACACTCCAGGCATTTATATGGTTTCTGTCCTGTGTGGATTCGTTCATGCACAGTGAGGTTTGCTCTCTTACTGAAGCTCTTTTCACACTTCAAGCATTTGTATGGCTTCTCCCCTGTGTGGATTCTTTGATGCACAGCGAGGTTTGCTCTCTTACTGAAGCTCTGTCCACACTCCAAACATTTATACAGTTTCTCTCCTGTGTGAGTCCTTTGATGCAAAGTGAGAAGTGAACCACAACTGAAGCTCTTCCCACACTGTAAGCATTTATATGGCTTGTTCCCTGTGTGGATTCTTTGATGCACAGTGAGGTTTGCTCTCTTACTGAAGCTCTTTCCACATTCCAAGCATTTATATGGCTTGTTCCCTGTGTGTATTCTTTGATGCACAGTGAGGTTTGCTCTCTTACTGAAGCTCTTTCCACATTCCAAGCATTTATATGGCTTCTCACCTGTATGGATTCTTTGATGCACAGTGAGGTTTGCTCTCTTACTAAAGCTCTTTCCACACTTCAAACATTTGTATGGTTTCTCCCCTGTGTGGATTCTTTGATGTACAGTTAGGTTTGCTCTCTTACTGAAGCTCATTCCACACTCCAAGCATTTATATGGTTTCTCTCCCGTGTGGGTTCTTTGATGCAAAGTGAGGTTTCCGTTTGTACTGAAGCTCTTTCCACACTCCAAGCATTTATATGTTTTCACTCCTTTGTGGGTTCTTTGATGTGCAGTCAGGGATGAGCTCACACTGAAGCTCTTTCCACACTCTAGGCATTTATATGGTTTCTCTCCTGTGTGGGTTCTTTGATGGATTGTAAGTTTTCCATTCTCCCTGAAGCTCTTTCCACATTCCAAGCATTTATATGGCTTCTCCCCTGTGTGGATTCGCTCATGCACAGTGAGGTTTGCTCTCTTACTGAAGCTCTTTCCACACTTCAAGCATTTGTATGGTTTCTCCCCTGTGTGAATTCTTTGATGCACAGTGAAGTTTACTCTCTTACTGAAGCTCCTTCCACACTCCAAGCATTTATATGGTTTCTCTCCTGTGTGAGTTCTTTGATGCAAAGTGAGAAGTGAACCACAACTGAAGCTCTTTCCACACACCAAGCATTTGTATGGCTTCTCCCCTGTGTGGATTCTTTGATGCACAGCGAGGTTTGCTCTCTTACTGTAGTTCTGTCCACACTCAAAGCATTTATATGGTTTCTCTCCTGTGTGAGTCCTTTGATGCAAAGTGAGAAGTGAACCACAACTGAAGCTCTTCCTACACTGTAAGCATTTATATGGCTTGTCCCCTGTGTGGATTCTTTGATGCACAGTGAGGTTTGCTCTCTTACTGAAGCTCTTTCCACACTCCAAGCATTTATATGTTCTCACTCCGCTGTGGGTTCTTTGATGTGCAGTCAGGGATGAGCTCACACTGAAGCTCTTTCCACACTCCAGGCATCTATATGGTTTCTCTCCTGTGTGGGTTCTTTGATGGACAGTAAGCTTTCCATTCTCCCTGAAGCTCTTTCCACATTCCAAGCATTTATATGGCTTCTCCCCTGTGTGGATTCGTTCATGCACAGTGAGGTTTCCTCTCTTACTGAAGCTCTTTCCACACTTCAAGCATTTATATGGTTTCTCCCCTGTGTGGGTTCTTTGATGTGTTGTACGTTTTGACTTACTGCTCAAGGTGTTTGGACATTGAGGGCATTTTTCCTTTCTATTTCCAGTTTCTTTCTCTGGGTCTACTGGGGTGAAGCTCATATCCCCACCGTGATGAGGATCAGATTTTTTTCTCCAGTCCTCTGTCTGGTGTCCCTTCATTCCTGTGCTGGCTTCTCCATGCAATGGGTACTTATTCCTTCTTCCCCCTTTCTGATATTCAGGTTGGACTGAGATGTCATGGTAGTCAGAATCTTGACAAACAACAGATTTTGTCTTCCAGACCAGAGCTGGGTTTCCCTCCTGACTCTCTGATATGTCCTGGTCTCTAAAAGTCATTTCCTTTGTGTCAACAACAGTTGTTTCCAGTGACACCCCACACAGCTTCCTTTGATCTTCACTGTCTTGTTCATTGCTTCCTGGAACAGAGAGAGAGAAGTTTGATTACCAATGCAAGATAATAGAGAAATGGAAGATCTAAAGCACACTCCTAGGCATGTATACTTAGAAGTAAACCCCAATGGATTCAGCAGCACTGAATCTGAGGAAATGAGGCATAGGATTGCAGCCCTGCTCAGGGCTGTGACTATCAGTTAGTTATCAGATAACTGTCAGTTATCACCTTCCGTCTGCATACCCCCCTAACTGGAGCAGTTGAGCCTATGGATAGCTCTCCTTCTGAAGCCTTTAAGCCTGTGGTGATGAATGAATCGGCCAGTGAGGTGGACTATCTCAATGGAGTGGGTTTGCTGTGCCATTCGACTAACTCGGAGGAGGCCTTGCATTATGCTGTGGCCATCCAACAATTGCCTAGAGACTCAGCCCAGATCTTGTCATCTCCCCCAAGATCATCACAGCCTAATATGAACTCCTTATCTAAAGCCCTGAATGGGGTGCCATCGGGGGCAGCGTCTGCTGTTCCGTGCAATGAGGAGTTGGAATCAGCTCCTGAGTCCTGTAAAGCTTTGCCAGAGACTCCTGGCTTTTAATTATTAATTAATTAAATTAACAGTATTTATATACCGCTTTTCAACTAAAAGTTCACAAAGCGGTTTACAGAGAAAAATCAAATAACTAATTGGCTCCCTGGCCCAAAAGGGCTCACAATCTAAAAAAATTCCACCTACCCTCCAGGCCCCTTGTGACACAGAAGTGGATGGCCAAAATTCAGGATCAATTAACTCAATAACTACTGACCTCCCAATGCACTTACCTACTGATGACCATTCACTCATTGCAAAGGCGCTCACAGCCCCCAAAGGCCCCTTGCCAGCAGAACAAGGTTTTAGGGCAGATCCTCCTGCATTGGTGGCTAAAGAACTGACAATGGAATTACAGCTGGAGGGGGATGACATTGTGGAAGGTGCCATCAGCGCCTTTAAGGAACTCACAAGACCAGAACCACTAAATATTAACAGATCCCTGGACAGAGTTAAAGCAGAACTTCTCAATTACAGCGCGGAAACTTTGATCTATGAAGTCCTTCCAGTGCAAGCATCAGCTCATCTGTGTGTTCCAGAAGCAACCACGGAGGTAACTGCCGCCTCTCATTCCAGGGATTTTAGGTGTAATCTCCTGTGGCCAATTTAGCCCTGAGTAGCTGTGTGTCTCACAATCCTTCTAGTGCTGAGTGTCCATCAGGAAGCAAAGATTGACTAATTAATGCTTCTCCAGCTCTTACTACCTCTTCCCATCTAAGAATTCTTTCCTGGAATATTGCAGGGTGGAAGAACAAGAAAAATGACAGCGGCTTCTTAAGCTATCATAGAACCTTTGACATTATTCTGTTGCAGGAGACATGGGTTTTGGACCATCTGTATAACCCTGGCTACCTGCAACTTTGTAGTACCTGCAACTAAACCCACCTCCAATGGTCGTCCTTTGGTGGGTTTAGCCAGCCTTGTACTGAAGCAGTTCAAGTCATGCCCTTTAGACATCATTCCAGGTTGTTGTAAGATACAAGCAGTGAGGGTGTCTTTTGCAGACATTGACTTAATTTGCGTCAACACTTATATTCCTCCTTTGTTTAATAGTTTACAAAGGACCCAGCTCTGGAATGATCTATCGTCATGTATGAATGACGTTAAGAGGGCCCACCCCCATGCTGAAATTGTTTTGCTGGGCGATTTAAATGCCAGGGTGGGGAATTCAGCAGAAATCTTCCGCAGAGCCTGGGATGTGGATGATGACAGCTCCCTCCACCTCATTTGTGCACTAAGCAGGCGGTCCAAAGATACATACTATAATGCTAATGGTATAGCCCTTGCTAAGTTTTCCATCAGCTCTAACATGATCTGGCTTAACGGTCTAAAAGAGTTCCCCAATGCTGATGAATTTACTTTTGTGTCCTCTTGTGGCGCCAGTGTTGTGGATTACATTTTAGTTTCCACTAAAATGAAACATCATGTGAAAGATTTTGCCATTGGGGACCTAACCCTTAGTGACCATTTACCTTTAATCTTGGTCCTTGACCTCCATTCTGGGAGTGTTCCATCACAAGCTGAGGTAGATACAAATCCAGAGTGTAGGTATAAAATTGTGGCTAAATCCCTTTCCCCAAATTTCCATCGTCTAAGTACGGAACCAGCAAGCAGAGATTTTTTATCGGCCATTCTACAGGATCCGGATCCCTTTGTTCAAATCAAATCCCTGCAGCTCCAGTCATCAGCAGGACCTATCACTCTCATCAGTGCTTATGCACCGACTCTGTCGTCTCCAGCAGAAGCCAAAGACAAATTCTATGATGACCTGGCCACCACTGTCAAGAAAATCCCTGTAAAAGAGCCATTGTTCATCCTCGGCGATTTCAATGCTAGAGTTGGTGCTGATAACAGTTCATGGCCCACTTGCTTAGGTCAGTTTGGCACTGGGAGGATGAACGAAAATGGCCAACGCCTGCTAGAGTTTTGCTGTCATCACGGTCTCTGTGTCAGCAACACGTTCTTCAACACAAAGCCCCAACATAGAGTCTCTTGGAGACATCCAAGATCAAAGCACTGGCACCAGCTCGACCTGATCCTCACCAGACGCTCCAGCCTTCCCAGCATCAAGATCACACGCAGTTATCATGGTGCTGCCTGCGACACTGACCACTCCCTGGTGTGCAGCAGAGTGAAACTGCAAACAAAGAGACTGTATCACACGAAAAAGGAAGGAAGACCTCGCATTGATACCAGCAAGACCCGGGATCAGAGAAAAGTGGAGGAATTTGCACAAGCGCTTGAGGAATCTCCTCCAGGCCCGGCCGACGCAAACGCATCCAACAGATGGGAACATTTCAAGAATACCGTTTACAACACCGCCTTGTCCATATTCGGCAAGAAGACCAACAAGGCGGCAGACTGGTTTGAAGCCCACTCTGAGGAGTTGACACCAGTCATTGAGGAAAAGAGGAGAGCTCAAGCAGCATACAAGGCCTGTCCCAGTGAGCACAACCTGCAGGTCCTCCGAACTGCTTGCAGCAAAGTCCAACAGACTGCCAGGAGATGTGCTAACGACTACTGGCTCCAGCTCTGTTCCGAGATACAGATAGCAGCTGACACGGGCAACATCAAGGGGATGTATGATGGTATCAAGCAGGCCCTAGGTCCAACACAGAAGAAAATTGCCCCTCTGAAGTCTGCCACAGGCGAGGTCATCCAGGATCGGGCGCAGCAGATGGAACGCTGGGTGCAGCACTACTCTGAGCTATATTCCAGAGAAAATGTAGTCACCGAAGAAGCACTGAACAACATTGAGTGCCTGCCTGTGCTGGAAGAGCTTGACAGTGAACCAACCCTAGAAGAACTTCACGTGGCCCTGGACTCCCTTGCCTTTGGCAAGGCACCCGGAAAAGACAGCATCCCTGCTGAAGTCCTAAAATGCTGCAAAGAGACCATCGTCACTGAGCTGCATGAAATCCTCTGTCTCTGCTGGAGAGAAGGTGGAGTACCTCAAGACATGAGGGATGCAAACATCATCACGCTGTACAAGAACAAAGGTGACAGGGGTGACTGCAACAACTACCGTGGCATCTCTCTCCTTAGCGTTGTAGGAAAGCTGTTTGCCCGAGTTGTACTAAAGAGGCTCCAGGTACTTGCAGAGAGCGTCTATCCAGAATCGCAGTGTGGATTCCGAGCCAACAGGTCCACCACTGATATGGTATTCTCCCTTAGACAACTGCAGGAGAAATGCAGGGAACAACGACAGCCACTCTTTATAGCCTTCATAGATCTCACAAAGGCTTTCGACCTGGTCAGCAGAGACGGCCTCTTCAAGATTCTCCCCAAGATTGGATGTCCACCCAGGCTCCTCAGCATCATCAGATCTTTCCACAAGGACATGAAGGGCACTGTTGTCTTTGATGGCTCCACATCAGACCCTTTTGACATCCGAAGCGGAGTGAAGCAGGGCTGTGTTCTTGCACCAACCTTGTTTGGGATTTTCTTCGCTGTCCTGCTGAAGCAGGCCTTTGGAACTGCAACAGAAGGCATCTATCTCCGGACCAGATCAGACGGAAAGCTCTTCAACCTCTCCAGACTGAGAGCAAAATCCAAAGTCCAGCTGAAATGTCTGCGTGACTTCCGCTTTGCCGACGATGCAGCTGTCACTACCCACTCTGCCAAAGATCTCCAGCAGCTCATGGATCGTTTTAGCAAGGCCTGCCAAGATTTTGGACTGACAATCAGCCTGAAGAAAACACAGGTCATGGTTCAGAATGTGGACTCACCTCCCTGCATTACAATCTCTGAGCATGAACTGGAGGTTATC